>NW_028190116.1:0-5140 GCF_048542155.1 Nylanderia fulva | reverse complement strand
TCCGGGGAAATTACAGTGCTCCTTTCCAATAGTATTGGGAAAAAGAGAAAGGAGGTGTATTGATACACCTAGTACTTTTGGACTGATATCTCATTTTCTGTATAATCGAAAAAATCGAACCGAAAGCATTGACGCGTTCAAAAAGCTAAATAAAGATGTCGGTACTCAAATCACGCAGCAATGATTCTGAAATTTATACGGGAATGTACCAAAAATAAATGCCAACAATTTTAGGGGATGATTCTGTGTCGAACTTTTAAGAGAGATTTTATATAAACATATCCTTCCCTGAGGATATCTCTTTATATTCCCTTTATCCTTCTCTTTAAATAATAATAAACTTTTCTTTTATTAGTGAAAAAATCAACAAGTTTTTTTTTTTTTAAATTTTGGTCTGAAATTTAAGAAAAACAATTCAACTTTTACCTTCTTTAGAGAAGTGTAATTCCTCAGGAAGGGATAAAAAGGGCATATGTTTATATAAGAAACCCCCCTTAATTTTTGACAAAGAATCATCTTTTAAAATTTTCGCACGTTTATAGAACATCTATATATAATATATATATATATATATGAAGATCGTGATACAACGAATCGGAGACATTCGTGCGCATGTCAAAATCTATAATACCTTCCAAGACGAGGTGCGAAAATCCAATTTCTCTGTTGCATTGTTCGTTACAAGGGTTACAATGCACGGGTCTTTTTACTGAAAAAACTGACTTAGAAATTTAAGAAAAAAATCTTATTTCACGAGGGTCATTCAATAAGTAAAGAGACAGCTGTTTTTGTTTCAACTTTGGTTATTCGATGAATCAAACAATTTATCAATTTTTTTACATAATTCCCTATTATAAATTTAACACTTTAGAAATTTAAGAAACAATCTTATTTTCACGAGGGTCATTCAATAAGTAAAGAGACAGCTTTTTTGTTTCAACATGGTTTATCGATGAATCTAACAATTTATAAATTTTTTTTAATAATTCCCTATTATAAATTATACACTTGTCCCATTGCTCTACTAGGTTTTTTTATGCTAGCTACAAAGAATTCTTTGTTTTGAAGTTTGAGGGAGTTTTGGACTTTTGTTTTCACTTCGTGCTGTGAAATTTGATTCCGACTCCTTGAGGAGGCCAAAACAAAAAAAAAGTCTGATGGGGCGAAGTCGGATTATAAGGCGCGGATGTGGCAGAACCTTCCTAATTTTTCATTTTTCTTTTTTGGTCACTTTCGAATTGATCAATTGTAAAAATGTACACGATTCACACAACTTTTCCGTATTGTATTGAGCATTCCGGAATAAATTTCAGATGGTTTTACACTTTCAAAAAAATTGAAATCTACTTAACACACTGTTTTTCAAAAAGTATATTTTTTGAGGAACATCATTTTAAAATGAGTGATAAAAATTATATGCTGAAAAAGTTAATCTTTTTTCCTATTGAATAATTTTCTAGATATTATTATAGCTCTACACACTAATCTTTTGGAATATTATTATTAGTGCATTGGTTAGTAAAAGAAAAAATCCTTAATTTTTCATCTTTTACAAATACACTTTCTTGAAACTATTGCAATTTTGCGATCGAATAATAAGTTCTAATTAGTTAAGAATTTTTTTTTGTACACTTCAATAGCATGCTTTCACGAGGGGAAAGGGAAATTTTTCGTTTGGTTTGATCGAGAGGAAATAAATTTAGAAGGTTATTGGAAGGCGAAGTGGATGAAATTAGTTATGCGGACGGGGGCGGCTAAGATGGCGGTGCAATCTGATGAGCGGAATGTAAATTACGGGGACCAAATTAGAATGAGTCGCCGTGCGATATTAGCGGCGTGTGACGCGGAGGTCGATACGTAATTGAGGATTAACTGGGTGCGACGTTAATCGCGCGTTCCCGACGTTACTTCGAATTTTCTTTAAAGACGAGGTGGAATCGAGGTGTGTATAAAACGCTTCATTCGCCTTAAAGCCCTTAGTTATCCCAGCTCGTACATTTATACACCGCGCAATTTTTATCATACGAAACCCGGCTTCGAAAAATCGCAGATTGGTTTACACAATCCGGACGAAGCTCGAATCTGGGCGTACCTTGAAATCCAATCTAATGGACCGTTGTAATTATATATGGGTAATGTGGGCGGCGTTTACAGAAAAACCTCATCGATAATCATGTAATATGTATCGACACAACGCATTCCGTAAATTATCGATAATACTAATATTGCTAATCAACTGTCTCGAGGTTCAAAAGTGCAAATGACTTCGTTAATTCAACTTACGCGACTTGCTCCGCCAAGGGCTTTTGTTTTAGATTATCGAACGCATTTCAATAAATACGATAAAACGCACAACGAATATTAATTGATTTAATTTCATAGCGATGACTATCACGAGCGTTTTGGTGTTCCCACGCGTTTCCCACAAAAGCAGAGTTTAATTACGAGAATATTATTCCCGGTGATTGAATCGCGCGAGTTTCGAATTCAATTTAAAAAAAAAATTTCTCGCTGGAAATATTATTGAAAACTTTATTTTCAAAACATTCATTGGGTTTTGAAATTTTTTTCGAGGGACCCCCCGAAAAACGCACGTTAAGCGTCTGTATACAAGGGTCTTAGTTACGCGAGGTTTTTAGAATTTCTAGAATAACGAACTTTTGAGAAATAATTCAAACCACGAATTTAAAAAATGGAAGATGGTCTGGATTTGTTTAATTTCATAATTTTGCGGTTTTTTGTGAGATACTTTTATTATGACAGAACGTTTTTTTTATCTATCGCGAACGGACCATCATTAATATTTTTCTTTCGCGGCTGAATTTATTCACCCGCGTATAGAGAGAAAAAGGGATCGGCTCGTTTCTGAGAAATCTTTTATCCGCTTTAAAGGCGACAATCCCAAATAAAAAAAAAAAAAAAAAATTTCTGACGCCGTCAAAATCAGGAACGCGATACCGCGTTTTTAATTCGGATAACGAGATGCCGCGTTAATTATTTGCTCGGCCCGATTAAAAAAATTCACAACAAACGGGTCGACCTAATGTGTGCGACCGTGACGGCATTAATTAAAAATAACGAGCTGCAAATTTATCCGTTCGATGAGGAGAGGCCGACTCTCTTTAAAAAAACATATGAATTCAATAACTGAAAGATAGCTTGTAGCTTGATAAAATACGTCTAACAATAAGAGAGGGCTGAAAAAAATATTTAAAATAAATTTGGGAAAATATCTATAATTATAATATATTTTGATCAATTTATGCTAATAATCGAAAATCGAAAGATGCAGGAATGGGTTTTGAAGATGCGCATGAAAATATCCTTCGAATTTTCGCGTTATATTATTTATAACTTGTGTTTGACCCAAAAGAGGGAAGTTTTAAATGTGTTTGGGATTGGGAATTTTCAATGACGAGTGGAGAAAGAAAAGGATGAATCGCGCGGAGAAAAGAAACCGTGTCGAAACTGAACGAAGCGTACCAAATGAAATGCCGCAAATATTTGCGCCTGCGCGAACTAAGGTAGGAAACTTTTATATTAAATTCAATCGCTTTGTTAATTCGCTTGTTTAGTCTCTGCGCAAAATTTGATGCAAAAAGAAAATTAGCGGCAAAGTTGAAAAGAATAAAAAATTGTATTTAAAATATTGGACAATTTTCTACGTAATATAACTTTTTTCACTCCTTTATGATTTATTTAAGATATCATTCTTCTTTCTCTTATCTTGTAGTTAAGGGCAGTGTAAAACTCTCATTAAAAACTTTTTTAATTTATGTTTATCCTTCTTTAATAGTGTCAAGTTGCGATTATTTCTTTATGTCAGGCACCCCTTTCTATCTCGAGTTTTTATATGGAGTAAGTTAACGAGATAAGAAATGGAGTCGAAAGAAATTTACATGAAAAGCTATACACACAGTACAGTAAACTTTGGTCGATAGTTAAATAAGCCAGGCGACAGGCGTTTTTAATCGCATCCGACCCCAGGTATTAATCGCGTCTTTTCGTTTGAAAAGGGGTTTGTTAAAAGGAAAATGAGATTACCGGAATCTGACGATATGTCCGCTTAAAAATGATAATGACTTAGAAAAATTCCCTGGTCTTCCCATTCTTCATTGTGGGAAGTTTCTCCCAAATGAGGTGCTAAAAGAATCTCGTAGTTGTCGCAGATTTTTATAGATATTTCACCTTAACGTATACAAATGCAGTTTTGAAATTCTGGAAAAACTTTTCACGCCCGGTATCGCAAACCGAATGAAGGAAGATGGCTATTTCTTTAACTCCGAGTAACGTTATGCAAAGATATTCGATTTCTCAAAGTTGTTAATGTTTCCCCTTTCGATAAGTTTTCAGAGATCCGCGATTTCCTGAATTTATACTCTCGTATTGGTTCTTTTTTAGACTTTTAGATCCTTCTTTTTTTTGGATTTTTATTTTTTACGATTTCTTCAGCTCCAATAATCTTGTCTCGCGAATTCTTGCTTTCCCCCAAGTTTTGGCAACTTTCCTTCTTTCCAGAACGTGGTTTCTCTTTCGCGGACTCACCATCGTGTCTCCTCATCTCCCCATCATTCTGCGCACGTAAATCGACTTAGCGCAGAATACACGAGTTCCACGCAAAGTTGACACGATCGAGCCGATTGAATTTTACGCGTCGTTGCTCGCGCTAAAACCTCAAAGTTTCGTAGGGTTTTGTGAAAGGAAGCGTACGTACGTTAGTCTGTGAGAAAATGCCTGTCGCCAGACTTCAGACGTTTCACATCCATGAAAATTCTTTCGCTGACACTGCAACATTTTCAATACTATTGACAAAAATGTGGCCATTAACTGGAAGAGTTAATGTATGTACATAGTTGAAAATTATTAGATCATTAAAGTGATAAAATATTAATATCTTTATGTAAACCGAGTATATATTGTATTACTTGCACTCGTTTAAAAATCAAGGGAAAAACTCTTGAAAAGTTCATTGATATCAAGCGGGAAATATCAAGGATGAAGTATCTTTTAAAATTGCGGGGAAATCCTTGAAGAAGATCCAAACAATAAGACACATAACTGAAAGACTACGCGATGGGTTTTAGAAAACTTCTGAAAAATGCAGTGACATTTAAATTTTATTTAAAATGAAGGTCAAAAA
>NW_028190115.1:0-5145 GCF_048542155.1 Nylanderia fulva | reverse complement strand
TAAAATTATAATACATAATATTTTTTTTTAAATTGCTTGCATCAATAAGCGTGATTTTATACGAGCTTATCTATATATGATGATTCAATGATGACAGAACTTGGTAAACGTGTTTTCCTTCCCGAAGCAGAATGTATGTATATCTGTGAGAGGAAAATCTATATTTATCATTTAAACATGAGAAGTATATTATTCGACGTAATATTGTCAGCAATTATAAAGCGTAATAATTATACATCGCACACACAATTATCGGAAAGCGTTTGCAAACAAAAAATTCTATAATTTGCGCAACGATTTTATAAAATGGTCGTAATCTTTTGATCTTATAGTCAGAATCTCATTAGTTTGTTGCAATATCAGCTTACTTTATTCACTGCAACATTTAACACAGAAAATTCAAATTAAAAAAGAACAGAAAACAGAAATTTGCAAGCATCTAGTAACTATTTTAACAGTTACTTTATTAGTTACTTTTTTGGAAACATCCGCTAAAAGTATCGTTTAAGTTTGGTAGCCGTTATATTATTAAATTAAATTTTGATAACAGTAGCATATGGATCTTTATATGATTTAATCTTTTACCTAAAATTTTCATTTGTGTACATAAAATAATATAACACATAATTAAAATCGACCAATCACAGTCAAATATTAAAAAAAATTCTTAAATGTAATAATTGATCAATTTGCTTCAAGAATTTTTTTAAATACTTGACTGTAATTGTGCATAAAATGTAAGCTCCTTATATTTAAAATAATGTATAATTATTTTTAAAAAGTAACTGAAAAGTAACGACTCGTTACTTTTTGAGTAACTGTAACTGTAATGAGTTATTTTTTAAAATCAGTAACTTGTAACTGTAACTAGTTACTTTTTCAATAAAATAACTGTAACTGTAACTAATTATTTTTACAAAGTAACTTTCCCAACCCTGGTTTTTTATTATGTTTAATTAATATGATTGATAAGACGCAAGTGAGCGCTCGAAACGTCTCATCTATGTAATAAATAATAGAAATTTCATGATTTAAACATATCTTTGTATTATTGTCATCTAATAACCACTCGTCTAAAACACCTTATATACCTATTGTTTATTTATTAATATTGTTACGTCCCTGATCTCTCATCCCCTGAATATCATCCTTGTGTCGTGGAGCTTCATCGTTAAGGGGGGTTGTTTATTGACAACCGCCCGGTGGTTGTTTTCAGGCTCCATGACAGTTTTGGTCTGGCTGTCATCTCGTACGGACGTGACTTGACCAGAGAGCAATCTTCTTTCTTTCGCGTGTACATTAGTCATTGTATTTCATCATTGTATAAAGGATCATTTCTTCATAAGAGAGTGTATTATTTCGCGAGCCGCGAGTGAGTGAGAGTGTGTGCGAGAGACGTCTTTTGCGAGAAAGAACGTCCGAGGACGTAACAATATATTAAGATCTTATGTTCATATTTATTTATAATAATATGACTCAACACTCAAGCATTCATGAAAATTGATCCATTAATTTACGTAAAAATGGACCTAAAAAAGATCTTTTTTTTAGAAAAATGTAAAAAAGCGCCAAATTCAAAAAAGTAAAATAGAAAAAATAGTATGTTTCAAAGTACTGTAAACTTATGTTGTAAAATTAATATTTCTAAAAAAAAATATTGAAATCAGAAATTAGAACTTATACAAAATAAAATATATAAAAATTTTAGTTAAAAATCTTGGCGCTATACTTTCAAAATTGCTGCGATGTATCTATTTGTAATATATTAGGAGTAACAAATCATTCATTTACTGCTATAAAATTTTAATATATAATAAATATATTTTTAATTACTTGCATTAAGCGTGATTTTACACTAGCTTTTTTATATTATGTACGATGATTAATATTATATACGATATTTTATATTGTATACGATGATTCGACGATAATAGTACTCGCTGAACGTATTGTTCTTTTTTGAAGCAGGAATGTGCATGTATTTTTGTGAGAAGAAGAAATCTATCATCTCTATCATTAAATAATGCAAAGTATATTTTTCAACGTAACATATTCAGCAATTATGAAGCATAATAATTATACATCGCATACAATTCTAAAAAGCGTGGTGCAAACAACAAGAACTCTAAAAAAATTGGCGCAACAATCTCAAGAGATGGTCGTAATCCTCATATCTCATTGTCAGAATCTCATTTAATTTGTTGGAATATCCAGCTAATTGGAATCAGTTTTAATCATTGCAACACTTAGCATTGAAATTCAAATTAAAAAAAGAAACAGAAAACAAAAATCTGCAAACATATTAACCATTTTATAGTCTCATTTTTTGTTTATCAATTTCATATTGTCATTATTTATATTCTAATCTTATATTTTGTAATTTTATACAATTAGATTCAACATTATGTTTAACATATGCGCACAACGAGAATCGAGACAGTCAATCACGGAAAAAGCGACAACAGTGTCAATAACATGCATTTTTTTAAAAGGGCAAATTCTATGCTGGATTGATCAAACTAACGTCAAAAGTTCCAACATATGTTCTTTGGTTTTCTTGCATAATTAAGAATAATAGATGTATATATGATTTATAATAGTAGACAAAAACTGTGTGTGTGTGTTTCTTCGCAAAGTTATCCACAACTCGTCATGCTCGGTAGTTTCATTTCTTCTCTCGCACAGACACGTATTAACTTATGCAATATTGTCTTCTTTCAAGGAAGAAACGTCAAAGTCGAATACAGTGATACATTATATGCAGTTTACTAAATTAGTGTGATAATTAAAAATTAACAGCGCAATTGTCTACATTTACAGTGTTAGTATAAAATCAGATCAACATTTTTAAAATTTTATAAAAAAAAAACAAAAGAAAGAGATTATTCAATTCGATTATATGTGTACATTACGCACTTGACACATATCTTTCATTTACTAAATACAAAAGCTATAGTAGGCACAAATAAATATACATTTTTTAAGTATTGAAAATTAAAATTTATATGAGAAATAATGAATGTAGCAACAGGTTTGATTGATTTCTCTATTTAATTTCTGTAGTGAATCCTTTGTAAAATAATGTTGTACAAAATTTTGCGGTTCTGCGTTGTGAGCTTTTTCTCCTCATCACTTCGTCATCGAAATCTCAGCAAAATTACACCAACAACGAAGATGAAGATTATAATTTGACAGTACGATACGAGATATATGCAAATTCTACAACAATTTATAGCGACGAGATAAATCCACTGCGATATAATTTGTATGAAAGGTTTACCAACAATACGCAACATAAGGAAACGGAATATGAATTTAGCATTTTTTCCACGAATATCGATCGCGAGGATGTTGATTCAAAACTATCTAAATTAAGGAGGCGTTCTGCTTCACAACCATGAAAATGATGACAAACTGATGTACACTTACATCAATTCAACAGATGTCGATCATGCAGAAAACTCTACGTCACTGGAGGTTTATGATAACTTGCTTGAAAAGAATGATTCCATGTCGAATACAATCTTTGAAAATTCCAATAAGGGTATTAATGAAAGTAACACTGTTTCATTCCAAATATGCCATAATATCACTTGCATTCTGTTCTGCTGTCCTCTTGGCAATATCATGAGATGGAATGACTCCAAATGTATTCCAAAAAAAATGGAATATGTTTTTCCGAATGTGTACGAATACATGAACGATTTAACGCAGAACGAAAGTAAAATAGTGGACGAATTCTTTCAGTTAGCCGTCTACGATCCGTGCTTAGGAAGCCGTACCGTGGCATACGAGGGTCATCAATACGATTATAAGATTTTTGCCAATAGTTCTATTTATATCCCTTATTATGCAACATTAATTGAATCGACATCATATTGCTTTACTATTATTTTGGAAAGGGGAAATACGTTTGAAATAACTTTCTGTTCAGATCTAAAGGAACTTTACAAAAACGCTATGAAGTACTCACCTGAGTTTCGTTGGATACATCGTATGATTGATATACATTGCAGCTTGAATTTAGTGGGTATATTATTTTTAGTGGCAGTATTTCTAGTGTATTCCATATTGCCAGAACTCCGAAATGAACACGGCTTCATGTTGCGCAATTACTGTGCATGTTTATCCATCACATTCGTGATTGATACAGTCAAAGTTTTACATTTGAAAGAGGAACCGACATACATCCGTCCCGTCTGTATTACAATTGGTACAGTATATCTAGCAATAAATTACATAAATATATAAAATAAGTGCAGAACGTATTTGTCAATCATAATATATTTCCGCATAATACATCTTCATTATTTGAATATATATAACACACTGGTTAAAATACAATTGTCAATAATGAATTAAACTAAAATTTAATGCATTTTAATTATAATCTAAGTTTGCCCCAACATATATATATATATATATATATATATATATATATATATGTATATACATATATATACGAAATTTTGTTTTATAGAATTTTGCAGTGTTAATGTCTTGAAATATTATTTAATTTAATATCGATAGTATCAGTATTCATAATAATGAATATATATTGTTATTAACTTTTGGTGCAGAATATAGTACATAAATCTGTTTAAAAGTGAAGAATCAAAAACTTGAATCTTTTGATTTTTTTTTCATTTTTACGCACGCTTAGTGATGAAAATAATATTTATTATTGTAACCTTTATTTATATTCATTTTTCAGCCTTTTTAAGATATTTTTGGTTTATGTCGAGTTCCTCTTTGGCTAAGTATCATGAGCTTTAATATGTGGCGGACATTCAGGTAAATAGCCAAGTATTTTATATTGTACTTTAATTCTTGGTTTCTGATTTAATCTGTCTTTACATAGGTAATTGCCTTTATAGTATTAAATATACCAAAAATTTTGTCAAAATAACTTAAATTTTTTGAAATTAGAAATAGCATATATATTATAATAATACATGTATTTATTTAAATTCAAAATATTATGATTATTACAACGTAATCTATTTCGCAACTTTGATTTCAAACTTGACTTATTTACTATTGCGGTCGATCTTCTCTTTATGAATAAATAAAGCAATAAACAAAATTTTTTTAACATAAATATATTTTTTTATCTCTAAATATTAAATAATTTAATTATTTTTT
>NW_028190114.1:0-5181 GCF_048542155.1 Nylanderia fulva | reverse complement strand
ATTTTTTTTATGTTTTTTGGGATGGGGTAAGAGAGGACGATGAGGGTAAGGGGAAGACGAGTAGGCAAAAAGGGGGTTTTGAAAGGGGAGAAATTGGGGAAAAAGGGCGAAAAAAAAGAAAAAAAAGGAAGAAAGGGGTGAAAGAGGACGAAAGGGGGGTTTGAAAGGAAAGAATAGAGGAATGAAAGAGAGGAAAGGGGACGAAAGAGGTGAGAAGGGCGAAAGGGGGTGAGAAAGAAAAAAAAAGGGGGTTTAGAAAGGACGAAAGAGAGTGAAAGGGGGACGAAAGAAGGTGAGGGGAATGAAAGGGGGTTTGAAAGAAAAAAAACGAAACAGGGGTAAAAAGGGGGGGGGGGAATGAAAGAGGGTGAGAGGAAGAAAGAAAAAAGAAAAAAAGGGTTTTTAAAAAGAAAAACGAAAGGGGGGGTTGTGAAAGAGGGCAAAAGGGGGAAAGGAACGAAAGAGGGTTGAAGGGAACGAAAGAGGGTGGGGTAGGGAGAAAGAGGGTGAAAAAGAGGACAAAAGAGGGTGAAAGGGCGAAAGGGGTTTTAAAAAGGGGAGAAAAAGGGTGAAAGAGGGGAGAGAGGACAAAAAGAGGGTGAGAGAGGACAAAAAAGAAGGGGGGGGAGGGGGGTTGGGGGGGGGGGTGGGGGGGGGCGGGGGGGGATGGGGAGGGAAAGGGGTGGGGGAAGTGAGGGGGGTGTGGGAAAAGGAAAGAGATTATAATATTTGCGTCCGCGGGACGCTTCGTCAGACTCCCACAGCACTCTACTCGCGCGGAAATAAAGACACTGCAAATAGGGAAATGAATTTTAAAATTGGGGAACCAATAACGAAACAGAAATAAAAAATAGGTTCGTAAGGGAAAGAAGCTCCGGTCCGGAAAGCCCGCCGACGCCCGTAGACCAAAATGTCATGTCCCCCAAAAACATAAGAAAAACCTATTTGAAAAAAACCCTTGACGACGATTCCCCGGGAAAGCGAAAGAGTTGTCCCGCGAAAAGATCACCCGATACAAAGATGTAGATCCAGGGGCGAAAGGGGGGCAACATGCCCCCCTTCTTCAAAAATTGTCGTCCCGAAAATTCTCCGGAGTTTGAAGACAGGATTTGAGCTGCATCGGGACCAACGATACCGTTCCTTGCTGCGTACGGGTTTCCCCAAAACGAAACGCCTGGTCCCTCCCTTTCGCGTCACCTGCCCGGCGAATCTGCTCCCCCTTAGCGCTGCTAAGGTTACCGAGTTCCCCCCTCCTCTTCGTACTCAAAATTTTTTTTTTAAAAAAAAAAAATTGGCCGTTTTTTCCCAAAGTCGATTTGATAAAAGATATCCTGCTGTCTTCGCGGTTTCATTTACTCCCCGTCCCCCGGAAGGATAACGAAAGGTTTCCGAATTTAGACAAAGGGGGGGGGAAATCTTCCGGGGACCAATTTCCCTCAAACACCCAAGGTTCGCCCCGGTTTTTCCCCTCAGTCTGGGGGAAAAACCCCCATCAAAAACTACGGGGGACAGTTTTCAACGGATGAACCAAAGGACCAATTTTCTGAAGATGAGACGGTCTTCTCAAGGAAAGGGAGCCAGTGCCTCGATGAGTATGGTGCAGGAATTCTCAGAGAATTTCTTTGTAAAAAAAAATCAGGAAACCCTTTTCTTAAAAATTAAAACTAGAAAAAAAAAACATTCCTTACGCAGAAAAAATTCACAATTTTAAAAAAAATGCATTTACAAATAACACAAAACCCAACCCCCCCCAATCCTAGAATCTTTTTTTGAGTTTTGTCTTTTCAATTAACAATAAAATTTTTCTATTAAAAAATGGAGTAATCTATTGCATGCACTATTTCTTCCTGTTGGGGGTCTCTGAAGCAGTAAACACATTTTGAATTTTTAAAATAGAGAAAGGCCCCCCAATACTCTGAACTTGGGGCTCCCCCTTTATTTTCGAGGTTAAAAAAACCAGACTTTCAAAGGTTTTCTTTTTTTTTTCTGCAAATGAATCGAGCTCTTTTCAAAAGTTCTTTTAAAAGACGGGTTTCCTTTTTGGAAAAAAATTCTCATTCTTGAAATGAAAATCTTTATCGTCAAAAAGGATTTATTAAAAAATTTATCAAAAAGTTTTCCCCAAAATTAAAACATTTTAAGAAAATCCATTCCCCCAAAATACATTTTATATTAATTTTTAGCAACTATAACGGAAATTTTAACCCAAAATTTTCCCATTTCAATTTTGTTTTTTCTAAAAATTTAATTAAAAATTTTTCTCCCGTCGGATTTTTTTAAATTAATATCTTTATCAAATTTTTTAAGTTTCTCCCAAATTTTCTATTTAATTGGAAAATCAGAGCCCGAAAATTTTAAAAAAACACTCCTTTTTATTAAACTACCAAAATACGAATAAAAATCTTTCTTTGAAATCCTTCTAAAAAATCAATGAGATCAACAAAACGGAGTGGGGCGTTTCTGTAAGAGTGAATTTTCCCCGAAAAATTCAATCCCTAGTTTTTCCTTGCCTAGGCATTTTAAAAATGCAAAGCCCCAAAACTTCCCGCAGACCAAATCTTTTCTTTTTCCGAAAATTTTCGCTTTTCGCTTTTTCCTTTCGAGTCAAACCCTTGTTTCTTTTTTTTGGAATCGGTTTCGCGGTCGCCTCTCTCCCTTTTGATGATTTGGGCTTATTTTGCCTCGCGTAATTTCCTTGTACTAAAATTTTCTCTTTTTTTATCAAAAAAATATCCCCCTGAATTATTTTATAGCCTTAGCTCTTTTATAGCCAAAGAAGGATGTAATTCCCCCCAGTTTAAGGGTTCTTTGAAAAACCCGTATTTAAAGCCCAGACAAAATTTCCGATGCTATTTTACGCGGACGTTGGACATTCGGGGTAAGCCAGACGCGACAGCTCTCAAGTTTGGTCCAAAAAGGGAAACGAATCTCTATATTTTTGTTTCGTGTGTAAAAAGATAGTAAAATTTTTCCTCAAGTTTTCCCCTTAAAAAACAACTTAAATTTTTTTTTTAATTCCCCCGAATGATTCTTCAAAATTCTCGAAATTTTTTAAAAAGGACGGCTTTTCCCTTAAATTGCAGCGGAGTATCATTTTTTCTTTTCACCCAATTATTTGCGACGGCTATCAAAAGAAATTGGGAGAGGAACTCCGCACGGAACCCCTTCCATGAAGTATCGGGCTTCAGTTTAAGCCCCTTTTGCACGAAAACAACGGTTCCGCCCCGTTTAACGGCAACCCCGGATCGCGGCACCGGGGATGCGCAAGCTAAATTTAGTGTGTTCCAAAGCTTTAATTTGAAGGATTAGCTGGTAGTTTGCTGGAGGAGATCCCCAATTCGAGTGGTGAGCGTTTGTCCTTTTTGGAGAAGAGTTCAAAGCGAGCTTTTCTGAGTTCTGTTCGGCCCGCATTTTTGAGTTTTGCAGTGGGTTTGCAAGATCCCTCTCGTCTTCTCCTTTATGTTGTTGGGGAAAAAGCGCGCTTCGGCGAATTTTGAGTCGTCTTTTTTGGGGTTTTAGGAAATGCGATTCTTTCGGTTTTTATCCGGACGAGCCCCCCAAAATGTTGCGTCCGCGGGACGCCTCTCGCTCAGTCACTCACACACATCACTCCACTCGGCGCGAAAAAAAGACACCGCAAATAGGGAAAAGAACTTTAAATGAGGGGGAAAACCTACACGAAACCAATGAAAAATAAAAATTGGCATTCGTAATGCAAGAACTCGGTCTCGGAAAACGTCGCACGATGCGTAAAATTCGTCGCGTACAATTGGCGCTTTAGTCGAAAATCTCTTCTCGTTTCTCGGCAGGAGGCCCCAAATGCGAAAGACCTTTTCGGCGAATATGGTGCCCCAAAATTCCCCATCGGAGAACTTCGTCGGGTACCCCATCTCAAATGTCCTCCGTGGGTTTCTAGGGCCCTGCTCGTCCCCATTATGCGGGCCATCGTGCCGTATCGGGACTAAAAAGTGAGAGGGTATTATTGCGAATGGTAGGGAAAAGCCCGTTTTGTCAAATGGGGTCTCCCTTTATTATTCCGCGTGGGCCGCATTTTTAAAAATTTGGTTGGCAAAACATGTTGTTTTTTGTGGGTTTTATTTTAGAAGGCCGTGTCAAAAAAGACTCCAAAATTGCGCTGTATAAAACGGCTATCAAGACGAGTCGGCCATCGTGTCGTTGAGGTGTTGTAATTATTGGAGCAACCCAAAAGAAGGAGATGTTCGATATCGTGGTTTATAATTTTGCCTTTTGGCTTTATTTTGTAAAGGGTCGATGGCGCGTAGGAGATTTGTCATTAAAAAAGGAAACGCGTGTCGAAAACCCGAGACGCGTAAAATTTCCGACATTGGTGTCGCTAGGCGTTTTTCCAAGTAAAAAACCTCCTCATCCCGGGTCTGTGACCCCTGGAACTGGTTTCCCCACGTGGACACCAGATCGAAAAGGTTTTGTCCGTTTTTGTTTGGAAATTCTTGAACCCTTTTCGCACGTTTGTACGGGACATAATGGGGGCCCCGGTTTCGCAAAATCCTGCGGACGAGCCCTTTTAGGGCGGAGGAGTACACCCGGCAGTACGTGACGGGTTATTCCCTTGTCGGGGGAAGCGTGATAATCAAAATCCAAAACCGCTGTGAAAAAACCCGGTGCGGTAACGGTTAATCGTCCGGTTTTTAATGGCGGTTTTCCCGAATACGGCCGAGGTGCCCTCCCCCGTGGTCAAATTTTTCCCGGATCCACTCCCCTCCTCGATCGGGGAAGGTCGGCTCTATGGCTTGTATCAGGTCCATCGGGATGATCGCCCAATTGACGACCATTTTCGTCCGCGTTTAGTTTTTTAGTTTAAGCCCTGCCGCAACCCCTAGAAAAAGGAGAAACGCATGCCGCATTTTCGCCTAAGTCGATCCGTCTACGATTGGACACGGACGGCGAATGATCGTAGTCTTCTCGATTATATTGTATGCCGGTCTACTCGAAAATGATGATGTAAAACCCGGGGGGTAGCTCGCAAAGGTCGGTAGACGTGAGCCGCGGCGCTTAAAACGATCGACGAATGGTTTACGGCGAACGCAAAGTCCCCTCCCCGTTTTTGGGGTGTGTGGGGTTTTGGGTTTGCCAACAGGGACGTCCTGTCGATTTTGGGAAAATGATGGACCGGACGGCAATCGAGGGTCCTATTTTCGTCTC
>NW_028190113.1:0-5182 GCF_048542155.1 Nylanderia fulva | reverse complement strand
TGGCGGGAGGCGGGGTCCCCGGGGTTTCGGGACGCGAGGGACAGGCTGATCGAAAAGCCCCCACGATTTTTCTCTCTTCGCCGAGGGGAAGAAAACCACGTTTTTTTTGAACGAGAAAGGCGCCGTTTCTTCGCGAACGCAAAAATTTCGAACGATTACCCTAAACGGGGGAAATCATTGGGCCCTCGGGGGTTTTCGATGAAGAACGCAGTTTAATTGCGCGTAAAACTTGGGGAACTGCGGGACACATGAACATCGACTTTTCAAAAGCAAAATTGCGGCCCCACGGAAAACAATTCCCGGCCCCACGCTAAATTAAGGGTCGTTTTTAGAAAAATTAAACCCCCTTGCGGCCCGAAAAGGGAACCCCCAACAAACGGGGGGAAAAGAGAATGGGGCGGTCGCCGTGCCCTGTGAAAAACGCTTAAAATTTGGGGTTTACAAAGCGATCTTGGGAAATTTCGCCCGGGGGTTGTCTGTGCCCCCCGCCGGGGCCCCCCCGCGGTGCAAATCCGGGCCCGTGTCTGAAAGGGCCCACACCCGAAATAATAATAATAATGAAAAAGGAAAAGGGGGCACAAGGTTTTAAAAATTTGGGGCGCCCCCCGGCGCGCCCAGAGAATGTGGGGCAAAATTAAAAAAAAAGGGGGGAGCGTTTTTGGGTTTTAAAAATTTCCCAAGGGGGGCCCGGCTTGTGTTTTTTAACGCGAGACCCGGGGAAAGAAAAAAAAGATGAGAGTAAGAGCGCGCGCAAAAGGGAGCAACAAAGGGCCCAAAAAAAAAAGGGGGTTGGGGACGGTGAAGGGCCCACCGTTTTCCCTAGGGGCGGCGCGTGGTCGTTTTTCCCCCGGGAAAGTAGGTTAGCTTTTGTCTCCCCGTCTTGTAGCGACTTTAAATAAATTACCAGATCTTTGAAAAAGTAATGTTTATTCATTGAAAGTATAAAGCAAAAAGACCAAAAAGAATTAAATGTAAAAAATTTAAATGAAGAAGGGGTTGTTATGGAAATATTGATTTTTTTTAAAAAAACATTATGTTTTTAAATGAATTGAACTTATTACAAATGTATAAAGATGAAAAAAGTGAAAAAAGTCCCAGTAAAAAAGTGTAAGGGTAATAAAAGTGTAGAGTGTAAATAAAAGGTGGGGATGATAAATTTGCTACAGTACTCCCCCCCAATGACGTTCAAGTAATGCCCCAACAGCAAAGTCAGGCATCACAAGTTAAAAAAAGGGGGAGCATGGGAGCAGGATGAGAAGGGTAGAAAACTTGTAAAAGTTCTTTTTTCATGACCGAAAGTAATTCCGCTTTTTTAACCAAAAAAAATTTTCTATCCCTTTGCGATGCCCTTTTAAAAATATTTGTTAAAAAAGGTTGTTTTTTGCAGCTCCTGGAGACAGCGACGTAATTTAATTTTTAATTCTAAGAATCTGGAAATTTATAAAGTGTTTTGGGTTTTTTAGGTAATCAAAAAATTGATTTTCCTTTTTTCGGAGTGGTTAACTCCGGTTAGAAAAAAAAGAAACCCCAAAAAAAAGAAATTCGCTTTGACCGAAAAGACTTTTTGCGACATTGTTTGTCATTCCGCTGTTGAAGACGATCAAAAAAATGCGTAAGTGAGCAATAGTTTTTTCATCTTTAAAAGAAAATAAGAATGTCATCAAGATAACAAAAGGCAAAACTCAAATCAAAAGAAAGGTTCATGAGCCGTTGAAAAAGTTTGGGCTGCGTTTGTAAACCGAAAGGCTTACGAAAAATTCAAAAAGCCCAAATGGGAAGTAGGAAAAGCTGTTTGTGAATATCTTTTTTAGCAAAGGGTATTGATGTACGTTTTAACAAAGTCGTTTTTAGAAAAGATATTCTTCCCAAAAAGTGAAGAAAAAAAATCTGAATTGATAAGGAAAGTTTATGGGAAAACAGATCCCCGGGAAATTTCCCTTTGGGGTTTTTTTCCCCCCTTTTGAAACCCAAATTCCCCGGTCCCTGGTTTTTTGAAAAGAACTTTAAATTAAAAAAACCTTTAAAAAATATTTTCCCCTTTTTTTAAAAGGGGAAATTGGGGAAAAAAAAAGGGGGGTCCAAATTCGGTTAAAAATTTGGGGCACAGAATTTGGAAGTGGGGAAAATTGAAAAAGGAAAAAAATTTTTTATCAAAGGGGGGAAAATTTTAATAATTTTGGGTTTTAAAAGTAAAATTTTTAAAAGCCCCCCCCAAAAACCCCTAAAAACTTAAACCCACCAAAAAATTTTCCCAAAATTTTTCCTTAAAAAGGTTTAAAAAAAATTTTAAAATAATTTAAAAAGAGTACCATTTCCCCAAAAAAATTAAAAACCACCCTTTAAATAAAAACCAATAAAACCTTAAACAGGCCCCACAAAAAATTTTAAAAAAGCGCAAAAAAGGGGGGGTTTTTAAAAACCCTAACAGCCCACTAACCTTTTTTTTCCGAACCAAGTGTTTGGCCCTCAAAAATACACTTACCCCCAACCCCAATTTTTAAAAAAAAATTGTACAAATTTTATTTACTTTGACGCCCAAAAACAATTTTTACCCAAAAAGGCGGGAAAATCCCAAGGAAAAACCCCAGAGTTATTTTCTAAAAATGCAAACCAAATTTTTTACTTTTTTTAAAAACCGCCAAAAAAAAAGGCCCATACCCCTTTTAAAAGGTAATTTGGTTTAAAAAAGGAAAATTATTTTTAAACTTTGAATTTATTTTAAAATTTTAAAAAAAATTTAAAAATATTTCAAAGTTAGAAAAAAAATTTTGAGGGAAAAGAAGGTTTTTTATTAAGTTCTTCCCGTAAAATTTTCCAAAAGCCCCTGTCTGCATTATTTTTCTTTAAAAAAAATTTTTTTTTTTTTTGGGGATTTTTTAAAATTAGTTGATAAGGGGGTTCTCGGAGAATGAAGAACTATTTTAAATTTTAGAGTTGAAAACCGAAAACCATTTTATAGAACAAACAAAGGGGGGCCGAGTCGGTATTTTTAATCGAAATCGAGAATTTTAAAAGGAAAGAGCCGGAGAATTAAAAAAAAATATTTTTCTATCCCCAACCGATTTTTGGCCTTAAAGCCCCAAAAAAAAGAAAAAAATAAATAAATGAAGTGTTGTTATGGAAATTTTGTTTTTTCAAAACATTATGTATTTTTAATAAATTGAGTTTTTACAAATGTATAAAGAGTAAAAAGGTAAAAGGCAGGCAAAGTTAAGGGTAAAAAAGGTAAGTGTAAAAAAAGGTGGGTGATGAATGCTACAGTTCCTTTCCCCCGACATACACAGACGACCGGACTGCCTCGCATTTTGTGCCGCGTTCTGGGTGCGAAGCGCTCGCGCGTCTTATGCGAGGCCCCCCTTGCCCGCCACTAACGGTTTTCGGAGAAAATAGGGGCGGTCGCGGGCGGAGAGGGGGGCATTCGTAACCCTTTACCTTTTTCGGAAAAGGGGTTTTAATCGCGACCCCGACCGGTGTCCGAGCCACGAAATTTTCTTTAAAGCAAAAAAAAGGGGACCGGCGCCCCGGTCGTGTACTCGTCGAATCATTTCGCCCCCGTTTTTCGATATAAAAGGGGAAGGGAGACCCGGGAAAATCTCAAACCCCCGCAAATTATCGTCCCATTATCACCAACGAGTGTTGGCGGTTAGGCCCCCCGGGGCGTTTTTGCCTCTCGCGATTCGTGGCTGCCCTGCTGTTTTTCCTTTGCCCGCTCCCCTCTCCTCCCTTTTATAAATAATTATAGAGGAGAGACGACGATGAGCGACGCGGAGGGGGCAAAGGTACGAAAACTTCACTATGGACGCAAGAGCAGGCGAGATTCCCCGGGAAATTTTAAGCTATTATTAAGCGGAGGAAAAGAAATAACCAGGTTTTCCTTAGAGCGGCGAGCGAAAGGAAAGAGCCCAGCACCCAATCCCGCGGTTCCGCCGAGGGAAATGTGGTGTTTGGGAGGGTCCGTTATCCCCCAGGTGCCGCGTCGGTTTTAGTCCCCTCTTAAATGGGCCATTACGTTTAAAGGGTGCCAGGCCCCTAGCGACCGGTGCGCGCCTCGGGAGGATCTCTCCTTAGAGTGGGTTGCTTTAGAGTGGCCTAAGTGGGTGGTAAAAAACCCCTCTAAGGCAAATACGACCCCGGCCGATAGGAACAAGTACCGTAAGGAAAATTTAAAAGAATTTGAAGGAGAGTTTAAGAGTACGTGAAAACCGTTTTAGGGGTAAACCTAAAAGAAACCCAAAAAAATCGAAAAGGGGAGATTCATGTCAGCGGGCTGGGTTGCGTCGGTCGGCGATGTCCGCGGGTCCTTGCGGCTCGCGCGGGGCACGTTTCCGTGCGCCGATGTCCGGCGTCGCGTCGTGCACTTCTCCCAAGAGAACGTGGACCCCCGGGGTCGGTTCGGCCCGGGTGCGGTGTTTGTCGCGTCGCGGTTTAAAAAGGACGTGACAAACCCTCGGTCGCCGGCCGGTGTCGGCGGGACGCGCAAGGGATGGCCGCACTATTTACGGTGCGTCGGACCGCGCAAAACGCGCGCCACGGTATCGGGGGTTTTTGGATTCGCGCCGTCCCCGGTCCTGGCCCCCGTGGTTAGTTTCGGTAACCTTGACAGGGCGAACGTCTCCCGCGGGCTCCGGGGGACCGTACCGGTCGGCGACGCTACTGTTTGGGAATTTTTGGACCGTTTTAAACAGGACCAAAGGAGTCTAACAGTACGCGAGCAGGGACTTGTGCGAGGAAACCAAAGGCGTAATGAAAGTAAAGGTCGGCCCTGGCCGTCGACCAGGGAGGATGGGCCCCGTCGCGATGCGGTCTCGCACTCCGGGGGTCTCGTTTCATCGCGAGAAGAGGCGCACCCCGAGGTACCGTTGGACCCGAAAGATGGGGAACTATGCCGGTAGGGCGAAGCAGGGGAAACCTGATAGGTCCGTAGCGTTTTCCCCTCGGACCTTGAAAATCCAGGAGAGGGCCCCCGTAGGGTGCGCCTTTTCGTCCCATACCGCAGCGGTTCCCCAAGGTAAAGAGCCTCTAGTCGATAGAATAAGTAGGTTAGGGAAGCGGCAAATGGATCCCTAACTTTGGAATAAGGATTTTGGTCGAGGAGCGGGGGTGTGGGGTTGGTCGGGAAGGGTTGGCTGACTGGGCCCGGGCAGGTGAACGGTCGGCGTTCTGGCCGGTCCCGGGGTCCCAG
>NW_028190112.1:0-2500 GCF_048542155.1 Nylanderia fulva | reverse complement strand
CCGGCCACACACACACACAGAGCGTCGATTCGGCGTTGAGCGCGAACCGGTGGTAACCTATGCCCGCGCACGCGTGTGTGCAGCACCCACGACGTTCGTCGACGCGCGCCCTCCCCGTTGTCGCGGGGCAGCGGTCAGCGTGCCGAGAACACACGGTGTGCGACCGCGAGTGCCGAGCGAGAGGACCCCCATATATTATTATAATATATATATAACACAGAGAAGGGATCGATGATATTTCGACCAATCTGTCAACTGTGTCGGTCCGACGGTTTCTTCAAAGAGCTTCCGCCCCGGCTCTCCCGTTGCGGGAGAGACGCTCCGAACGAGAAACACACAACTCTATCTTTGTGCCGTAGCCTTCCCTGGCGGGAGGCGGCGGTCCGCGCGCGTCCTCGGACGCGCGCGGACAGGCTGATCGAAGAGCCACCACGATTATTCTCTCTCTCTCGTCCGAGAGAAGAGACCACGATGGTTGAACGAGAAGCGCGTTTCTTCGCGAACGCAAAAATTTCGAACGATTACCCTGAACGGTGGATCACTTGGCTCGTGGGTCGATGAAGAACGCAGCTAATTGCGCGTCAACTTGTGAACTGCAGGACACATGAACATCGACATTTCGAACGCACATTGCGGTCCACGGATACAATTCCCGGACCACGCCTGGCTGAGGGTCGTTTTAGTACCCCTAAACTGCTTGCGCCCGAAAAGCGCGCACGGCCACGACGCGGGCGACCAGAGAATGGCGCGCGCGTCGCCTGTGCCCTGTGCAACGCTTACAATGGGCGTACGAGCGATCGTTGGACGTTCGCCCGAGGTGTCTGTGCCGCGCCGACCGGCCGCGGTGCAAATCCTGGCGTCGTCTGAAATGACACACCGAAATAATAATAATAATGAGGAGGAGAAGCGCACAAGCGTGTAAAACGTTGGCGAACGCGCGCCCAGAGAATGCTGCGCGAATTAAGAGGGGGAGCGTGTTTGTGTATCCAAGTCGTGTGTGTACGCGAGAGCCGAGGAGAAATGGGAT
Source organism: Nylanderia fulva (assembly GCF_048542155.1). Classification (NCBI taxonomy): domain Eukaryota; kingdom Metazoa; phylum Arthropoda; class Insecta; order Hymenoptera; family Formicidae; genus Nylanderia; species Nylanderia fulva. The sequence continues at coordinate 1,473 of NW_028190112.1, read as the reverse complement.
GAGAGTAAGAGCGCGCGCGAAGGGAGCAACAAACGGCCAAAAAAAGGGTCAGGACGGTGAATGGCACCGCTTTCCCTAGAGCGGCGCGTGCGTCGTTGTCTCCCGAAAGTAGGTAGCGCTTGTCTCACCGTCTCTCCTCTCCGTACATCACACAGACTGACCGGACTGCTCTCGCACTCTGTGCCGCGTCTCTCGGTGCGATAGCGCTCGCGCGTCTTATGCCGAGGCGCCCTTGCCCGCACACATAACGGTATTACGGAGAAATATACGGCGCGTCGTCGTCCGGCGGAGAGAGCATTCGTAATCCTTTACCTCTTTACGGAGAAGGGTTTTGAATCGCGAGCCGACCGCGTGTCCGAGTCCACGAAATTTTCGTAAAGCGAAAAAAGGGGACCGGCGCGCCGCGTCGTGTACTCGTCGAATCGATTCCGCCCGAATTTCGTATATAAAAGAGAAGGGAGAGCCGAGAATCTCGAACCCCGCGATATATCGTCTCCATTACCACCAACGAGTGTGTGTGCGGTTAGCGCCCCGGCGATTTGCCTTCTCGCGTATTTCGTGTGCTGCCGCTGCTGCTCTCTCGTTCGACGCTCTCTCTCTCTCCCTCTTATAATATATATTATAGAGGAGAGACGACGATGAGCGACGCGGAGGAGGCAAACGGCTACGAAAACTCACTATGCGACGACCTCAGAGCAGGCGAGATTACCCGCTGAATTTAAGCATATTATTAAGCGGAGGAAAAGAAACTAACCAGGATTTCCTTAGTAGCGGCGAGCGAACAGGAAAGAGCCCAGCACCGAATCCCGCGGTTCCGCCGCAGGGAAATGTGGTGTTTGGGAGGATCCGCTTATCCCGAGGTGCCGCGTCGCGTCCAAGTCCATCTTGAATGGGGCCACTTACCCGTAGAGTGTGCCAGGCCCGTAGCGACCGGTGCGCGCCTCGGGAGGATCTCTCCTTAGAGTCGGGTTGCTTGAGAGTGCAGCTCTAAGTGGGTGGTAAACTCCATCTAAGGCTAAATACGACCACGAGACCGATAGCGAACAAGTACCGTGAGGGAAAGTTGAAAAGAACTTTGAAGAGAGAGTTCAAGAGTACGTGAAACCGTTCAGGGGTAAACCTAAGAAAAGCCCAAAAGATCGAACGGGGAGATTCATCGTCAGCGGCGCTGGCTTCGCGTCGGTCGGCGATGTCCCGCGGAGTCCTTGCGGCTCGCGCGCGGGCACGCTACCGTGCGCCGATGTCCGGCGCTCGTCGTCGTGCACTTCTCCCCAAGTAGAACGTCGCGACCCGCTGGGTGTCGGTCTACGGCCCGGGTGCGGTGTCTGTCGCGTCGCCGGTAAAACGGCACGCGACAAACCCTCGGTCGCCCGGCCGGCTGCTCGGCGGTACGCGCAAGGTATCAGGCCGCACTATTCACGGTGCGTCGAGACCGTCGCAAGCGCGCGCCACGGTACTCGGAGGTTACGGACT
>NW_028190111.1:0-5387 GCF_048542155.1 Nylanderia fulva | reverse complement strand
GGTGGAGGTTCTCGACCGGGATCAGATCCTGGCAGACAACTGCCGGGCCTATGCGGAGGAGAACCGCGAGCTTAAGAAGCGCGTTAGCGTGTTGGAGGCGTCCAACAGGGAGCTCCGCGAGGAAATGGACGCGATGAGGCGTACGGTGGCTCCCCTTTCTCCGTCTTCTGGGGAGAAGGAGGCGCCCCCTGCTAAGAAAAGGTCGCGGCGGAGACGGGGCAGAGAGGTGGTCTCTGAGCCGGAATTTTCTGGTAGGGAGACCACCTCTGAGGTGCGGAGAACTCTGTTTGAGTCCTCCTCTGAGGCGGCTTCGGGGGGGGGGATCCATTCCAGCAGCTTTTAGCGCGGGTGGATCTCCTCATCGAGAAGCGCGTCTCCGAGGCGATCGAGGGCCTGAGGAGGACTATAGAGTCTCTCAGGTCCTCGTTGGATTCGCGGGGAGATGGAGTGGGCTTGTCTCCCTCGGTCCCCTCGGTCAACGAGGTTTTCCCCGTTCTCCCTACGCGCATGCGGGGGAGGCGGGGTCGCGGTGGTGGAAAGGCGGCCTGCTCTTCTGGGGCTGGGTTGCCTGCCTCGTCGGCGACTACTGTGGTTGCCGGTGGGTCGGGTGGCCTGGGTCCTGGGGGAGTTCGGGCGTCGGGCCTCGCGATCGGCCCTGGACTGGGCGCGCGTTGGGGCCGGGTGGAGCGGGCTGCACGAGTACCGAGTACGTCGGCAGTGCGGCTTGTTTCTACGGGGGCCAGGTCCTATTCGGACATCTTGAGGGAGGCGAAGTCGCGCGTTGACCCGGAGGAATTGGGCATTGGCCCAATGAAAATGAAGTTTGGTGCGACTGGGGGTCTGCTTTTGCAGGTCCCTGGGAAAGGCACGGCGAAGAAGGCGGACCTGCTCGCGGGCAAGCTGCGGGAGGTCTTCTCGGGCAGGGACGTGGTGGTCTCCCGCCCCCAGAAAACCATGGAGCTTAGGCTTCGTGGGACTATGGGGGAGGGGATCACTTCACGTGAGGAGATCTTGGTGGCACTGGGGTCTCTGGAGGGATGCAGTGCGGGGGATATCCGACTTGGGTCGGTTCGGTCCCTGCCGCGGTCCCCTTTGAGTACCTTATGGGTGCGCTGTTCGTTGGCCGCTGGCAGAAAGATTTTGTCGGCGGGCAAATTGAGAGTGGGGTGGAACACCCTAGAGGTTGAGATGCTTCGCGCTCGCCCCTTGAGGTGTTTTAGATGCCTCAAGTTGGGACATGCGCGCGTGAACTGCACGTCCGACGCAGATCGCTCGCGGTTTTGCTACCGCTGTGGTGTGGAAGGACACCAAGCGGCGGGGTGTGTCGCCACTCCCCGTTGTCCGGCTTGTTCGGACAGTGGCGAGTCGGCTCGACATGTCCTGGGTGGTCGGGGGTGCGCTTCGCTCCCCCCTCCTTCCGGGCAACAAAAAGCCGGGGTGAGGAATAGGCGCCAGGCTCCGGGTCGTCCCGATGGGGGAGGGCCTAGGAATGTCGAGGCTGCCTCGGAGACGGTTTGATGTTGAATGTTTGTTGTTTTATTGTCTAATGTGGTTATGGGGACCGCGGCTGGCATTAGTCCTTAACGGGGCGCGGCTGGTCCGGGTGAGTCCTCTGTGTTGGTTTCAGTAGGTAGCGGCGATGGGTGATTGAGTGTCGGGGAGGTTGCCGAGAGGTGACTCCGCGGCCTCTTCACCCGCGCCAAGTTCATGTTGTACTAGTTCTCTCGTCTTTCGTCCATAGGTGGTGCGAACATCATGCACCACCTTTACCTGTGGTCGGCCACTATGCCTTCGCTGTTAGTCCTTAAAGGGCTGGGCCTGTGGCCCTTACTTGGTCTTTTGTGGATTGTGTATATATATGTGTATACATGTTTGTCCACGTAGTTGGTGATGTCTTGTGACGTCAATTTATGTGGGGTTTGATGACTGCGGTCATCTCGCCAACCAGGCCGGCAGGAAGAGGAGTGGGGGCTCCAATTCCATTGCACGTCGGCCTCGGGATGGTCGGGGGTGAGCTGATAGCCCGGCTCACTCCTATTTACCCTCTCGGGGTGAGGGTATTGGACGGGCAACTTTGTTGTCCGGGGATGTATCCTTAACAGGATCAGGTCATGGGTGTCCACCGTGAAGTAATGCGTTAGCGGTTCCGCGGTGGACAATACTCGTTAACGACCAGGGGCTATAGTCAGGTTTTAGGTTGGTACCCCGTCCGATAGTCCTTCGGGATACTACGGGCGGGAATCCACCACGGAGCCTCCTGGCCCTCCCTCAAGGGTCAGGACGCGAAGTTTGGTTTAGGCAAATTTCCTGACTTAAAAAAAAAAAAAAGGTAGGGAACCAGGACGACGAATGCACCTATAGTCGATCTGGAAAGTAACTGAACAAAGTGTAGAAGACTGTATAAGTGCATTGAAAAGTACAAGTGTTCAAAGTGCCTAAATAATTAGAACTGGAAATCAAATTGGTTGAAGGCACATTAAATATTAATTAAAAAAAAAATAAATAAAGAGTCTACCTTTTGTATCAACGTGTGTTTCGATATCTCTCACCCATCGTCAACCTTTGGCTCTTTTATATTATCATTGGTGACCCTACAAGCCACAAGCCGCTTTTCGCACAGAAAACACGCACACAAAGTGCCACTTTGCTTGCACGTGTAATACAAATAACTATTGTGTGACCGGTGCGTGGAAAGGGAACCCTTTTTAAAATCCCATTATGTGCGTAAAGGGCGACTTTTCGCGCGCCGGTTGCACAAAATTTGATTACCTAATATTTTACATTTTATAGAAAAAATAATGGCATTTAGAGATGAAAAAAATTCAAAACTTAGAAAAAAATTAATAAGTTTAACTTTAAATTAACAAAACTAAGTTAAAAGTTATTAATTTTTAAACTTTTAACTAATTAACTAGATATTACTCAACTTTGAAAAAAATGGAGGAACCGAGATAATAGGGAAGAGAATCAAGAAAGAATAAGAGAAAGAAAGAATATATATGAGAGAAATGGAGAAGAGAAAAGAAGAAAAAAGAAGAGAGAGAATAAAGGAGAAGGAAGAAGTGATAGTTTGTAAGTTTTTTATAGTCAAGTAGAAGAGATATACTAAAAATTTTCTAAAAGGTTTGCATAAAAGCTAGTGCTTTTTGTCAAAGCACCTTAAGAGGATCTATAAAGTTACATACAATAAATTTAAGAGTTTAACAAGGCTCTGTAATATAAATATAAATTTAACGTATAAGACAGGCAATAAGAGTCAAATCGCGGATGACAATGCGTTATCCTAACGAAACTAAATTATTTTTCGTTAGAATTAAATACCGGTGCACAAGGCACCAAAGTTTACTTGGACACGGCCAAGATTTTAAGTATGAAATAATCTCATATTTGAGATTTAATTTCAACATTGTTTACCAACATTAATATATATAACAGAGAAAAGTATGGAATCGAAGGGATCTGAATAGCTTAGCTGGAAGAGCAGTCGCCCGGCAAGCGAAAGGTCTCGGGTTCGATTGCCGATTCAGCGACTTTCGGATCTATATTTTTCTCTTGCATTCATTTATTTATTTTCTGTAGGGGGGTTAAAGGGGTATTGAAATTAAATCTCAAATATGAGATTATTTCATACTTAAAATCTTGGCCGTGTCCAAGTAAAATTTGGTGCCTTGTGCACCGGTATTTAATTCTAACGAAAAATAATTTAGTTTCGTTAGGATAACGCATTGTCATTCGCGATTTGGCTCTTATTGCCTGTCTTATACGTTAAATTTATACATACAATAATTTATAAATATTATTTTTATATATTTATATATATTATAAAAATTATAATAATAATAATTAATAGATAAATAATATAAAAAATATTTTCATGCATTTTTAATGCAAAAATATACTTATTGTTAGTAGAACAAGTAAAAATATCCTTTTCTGTATTAAAAAAATATCTGGCGAGATATCATCCAGAAAACATTTTGCACGCGAATATTTAGCCATTATACAAAAGCTGCTCATACTGCGCAAGCAAAACCTTATCCTAGTGCATCGTCAGTGATAGCAAATACTAGCACACTGCACACGATCTCATCTCGTTATAAGCATGCAAGATGAGCATATTCAACAAGCATATTGTTGTCACTTTCACATCACTAGCATATTTTTGGTAATTTGATATCCATTTACACGTGATTTGCTGGTATATCAGATAATACATAAGCTAACCATTTACGTGCAATATGTATGACTAAACATATCCCACATGCAAAACTCAGGCAAATTTCGTACACAGTTTATATGCATAAGACGTGCAAATTTTGTACGCAAAAATTGTTATCTGGGGCAAAATAGATATAATGATGAAAGATACAATGTAGTAAATAAACAAATGTGCTTATGCATTCGCCAAAAATCTATAAATTAACATTTACATAATAGAATAAGTTTATTTATAATTATATACAATGTAACACATATTATAAAAATAATTATCATTGTGACTCAAAATTAAAGTTCAGTATATAATTTTGTGCATCAATTATAGTATGCATGACTAATATATGTATATGTACATGTATAAATGCATAAATAATAATACAAAATAAAAATTTTGTATTTTATTATTTATGCTTTTACTTATTCTTTTTAGGTAAGTGTCTTTTTTTAAAAAATTATTTAAAACAATGTTCTATTTTTCAACTTAACTTTTGAAATTGGAAATTATTTGTAACAAAAACATCAATATTATAAATATATCGTATATTTTTATTTTTGAACATGGAAATACTATGTGCAAATTGTCGACGATTTTACTGCATAAAGAAATTTGATTATAAATAAATTAATACAATTGTCGCTCGTATATTGAAAACAAAGTGATAAATATAAGGCCAACTTATCGAGCTGAATATTCGAGATGTTCAGTCAACTACCATTTAGTACATGTATAAATTATAAAACTACAGTCATTATATTAAAACTAACGCAAATTACAATCATTCTATAAACGTTTCGACCGCACGCGGTCTTCTTCAGTATAATTATTGAAATGTAAATTCTTACAATTCACATAATATCGAAATTTAATTATAGTTATTCAGAATCAAGAGTTTTTGAGTAATTAACGCGTGTTTCAATCCGTCCTGTCCAACAATGTTCGCCTCGATATGATCCTGATTTTGTTCAGATCTCGGATAGTTTCATCGTTAATATGCGAGAAATTAACCCGTTCCGTAGGCGCTGCGATTTATAAAAAATTACCGATCAACGCATGTCCAAATTATAATATGTATCCCTACAATTGGTAGTATGCTTACCTATCATCGTTCTTCTTGATAATTTTGCTACTTATTAACAGTTATTAAGGATGACACATAACAAAACCAACA
>NW_028190110.1:0-5400 GCF_048542155.1 Nylanderia fulva | reverse complement strand
CCCCAAAACAAACCAGACACAGAATTAATGAGCGGTTGGCTCAGAAAACGTCTATCAAACAAAAGTCTAGGGAAGGGTTTGCAAAGAACAGCTCGACAGGGCTCCAAAACCCACAATGGTGGTATCAGTGACCGACCCGGAAGCAGCAGTGAACGACTGGAAAGGTGGGACGCAAACCGCTACGATCGAGGTTAAAACATGTAAAAGCAGGTCCGCGAAAAGGGCTATGAACAAATCATTAAAGGTTAAACAAGTCTATCAAAAATAAAGGGTTGGACAGGCAAGGAGGTTACGATCGAGTCAAAGCGGGTACGAACGGTAGACGGACTGTAGAAATGAAAAGGGCAAAGACGATTTCGAAAGGGTCAAGGACGGGTGAACAAAGTGAACGAAACCCCGAAAAACCACGAAAAAAACTGGCACGAATGTGAACGAACCCCGAAAAACCCGAAACAACCTCGAAACAAATGAACGAATCCCAAAGAACCCCGAAAAAAACGTGGCACGAAAGTGAAAAAAAATCGAAAAAACGTGAAAGAACTCCGAAAAAAACCTCAAAACGTGGCACGAAGTGAACGAACCCCGAAACAACCCCGAAAAACGGGGCACGACGTAAACGAAAACCCGAAAAAACCCCGAAAACGTGAACGAATCCGAAAGAACCCCGAAAAAAGTGGCACGAAAGTGAAAGAACTCGAAACAACGTGAACGAACTCCGAAAAAACCCCGAAAAAGTGGCCAAAGTGAACGAACCCGCAAAAAAACCCGAAACACGTGGGCAAATAACGTAAAAAAAACCCCCAAGAACCCCCCAAAAAACCCCGAACAAACTGAACAAACTCCGAAAAAAAATCGAAACAAAGTGGCCCGAAGTGAAAAAACCTCGAAACAACGGAACGAACCCGAAAAAAAACTCGAAACAAAGTGGGACGAAGTGAAAAAACTGAAAAAATGTGAAGAAAATCCCAAAGAACTCGAACAACGTGGCACGACGTGAAAGAACCCCCAAACAAGTGGCACGAAAGTGAAAAAACCTCCAAAAAAAACGTGGCACGAACGTGAACAAACCCTGAAACAACCTCGAAACAAGTGGCACGAACGGAACGAACCCCGAAAGAACCCGAAACAATTCGAAAAAAACGTGAAAAAACTCCGAAACAAGTGGCACGAACTGAACGAACCCGAAAAAACCCTCAAAAACAACGGGGCACAAACTCCAAAAAAAAATTCGAAAAAAAGTGGCAGAAGTGAAAAAACCCTCGAAACAAAGGGCACAAAACGTAACGCCCCCCAAAAACAACCTCAAAAACCAATTGGCACGAACGTAAACAAACCCCCGAACAACCCGAAACAAGGAAAACGAACTCCGAAAGAACCGAAACGACGTGGCACAAAAACGGAAGAACGAGAATGAATATTTAAAAAAAAAAAAGAGCAAATAGTTTGGAGAGACGGCAGTGGAAAACGAGTTGCACGCGTCACCCGAGAAAAAATTTTCCCCGAAGACATGTATAGTGCGAGGAACGTGTTTGTGGCAAGCAAATTTGTGAGTGCTCCGTACTCCGTTAAAACAGGGGTTTCCCATACAAACCCCGTCATCGGTTTTGGCAAGTATGGTGGGCTGTCCCATCAAAGTAAAGGAGGAAGGGGACGCGACGAATCGTGAGTAATTGAGACGAAGAGATGTCCGAAAAAAATGCAAACCGATAAGGGGAAGGAATTTTACAACCCCAATGGCAACGACTTTTGCAAAAAATGCATAACATATTCGAATTTGGTTGAAAGGCGCGGTTGGGCGAAATCCCGCTAAAGAAGAATGTGGGGTTTTGTGAGGACTTACAAGTTTCGACATCCCCCGCTGGGAAAAAGGGGAAAATCGAACTTGGTAGCCCCCCGGTTTTCCCGGATCCCGGGCTCCCCCTTTTTTAAAAACCAAAGGGGCCGGAAACAAGATTTTGGTCCGTAAAATTCCCCCCGCAGAAGGGTAACCCCCTGGTAAACCGGGGAAATTGGTAAAGGGGGGAAACTCCTAAATTTCCCCACCAAATTTGGGCTTACCGGGCGTTTACCGGCCTCCCCCTTTCCTTTGTCCCTCCCCCCCCCGGGGGGGGCGGGTTCGTGAAAAGGGGGGGACAACGCACAACCACTAAAAAAAGGGAAGGGGATTAAAAGGGGCAAAATTTAAAAGACAAAAAGAAAAATTAAAAAAAAAGGGGAATATTATACCATTTAATCCCCCCTTTTTTAAAAAAAAAAAAAGTTTTTTTAAAAAAAAAAAAAAAAAAAAAATTTTACAACGGATTCTTTTTCCCAAGGGGGTCCCTTTAAATTTGGGGTTTTTGGGGGTTTTAGATTTTTTTTTGGTGGGTTTTTCACTTTTTGTTTTTTTTTTGCATGCCCACGCTCATTTTTTTTGGGGGGGCAAGGTTATTCAATTTTTTACCTCACTTTTTTTTTCCTTTTCCTTTTTTTTTTTTCGTCCCGAAAAAACCTTTTTTTTAACCCCAGTTGGAAACCGGGTTACCACTTTTGACCGGATTTTTTGCGAGGACCGCTTTTGGGCCCTAATGCATCGAAAAGAAAACGGTTAAAAATTTAAAACCCTGTTATTTGATTTTTAAATGCCCTTTTTTCTTTCAATTGCAGATTTGGGGGGGCATTTTTGTAATAAAATTATAAGGTTATTTTTGCGAGGGAATGCGATTTAGGGTTTTTTATTTTTAAAATTTGGGTTTGCAATTCATGGCAACAATTTTTTGAAAAATTGCCTTTAAAAAATTTTTGGCATTTAAATTTTCTTTGTTTTTTTAAAAATTTTTTCTCATTGTTAACTTTTCCTTTGGAAACCCTTACAATTTTTTTTAAATTTTTTCCTTTTTTCTTTTTTTGGTGAGTTTTGATTTTGAGCCCTACCGGGTTTTTGGGGATTTTTTATCTAGCGGGGGAAAAAGGAAGTCGATTTTTTTTAAGCCATAAAAAAGGGGAAATTATTTTCCCCTTGGGGGCCCCCCCGGGGTCGGGGGAAAAAAAATGGTCAATGTGCGCGTCATGAAATGCTGCGGAACTCTAAATTTTACTTCGAAAAATAGCCTTGGGCGAACGAACGCGTAGATGAAACTAAAATTGAATATCGTGACCCACCGAAAATCGGCAACGGCAAGGGTTTGACAATTGCCCACCGTACAAATTATTTACTCAAAAATATGGGGTATTGAGGGTTTCAGGGGTCGTCGATTGCGACTTTTTATACCCGTGCGTATGGGCTGAACATTGAAAAGGCCGCCGCGTATACCCCGTTCGAAAAACATAACCATGTAAATGTTATTAAAAATTAAAATTTTATATTTGATTTTTTAACATGGGTCCCGTTACCCGGGGAGGATAAAAATACGGGGGTCAAGTCCAAAAAAAATTTTTTTATAAAAAAGTCGCAAAAAATTTTCAAATATATGGGCAATAACAAACATAATTTTTTAAATAAACGTAATTCGCCTAGCGTTCGAAGGGAAAATGGGTCCAGACGGTTCGGCGTGGGAATCATCCGGATACTGTTCGCGGTAGGGAACGGTTAAAATGAGTGCGCGGCGGTAAATTTGGTTTGAAATCGTCCACGCAGTTGTATTGAGGAAAGCCCCCTTCGTGTCAAAAAATTTGAATTTTTTCATAGTTAAATTTGAATTCCAATTAAAAAAATTTTAGTTTTTTTTGAAAAAAATGACGCTAATTTTTCGAGCAGCGCTGAGAAACTTGTAAAATCGTTAAAGCGAAATTTTAATATAATTTTTCGAATTTTTATTTTGTGCAACCCTAACAGTTTCGAAAATATATGTTTTTTTCCCTTGTTATCGGAAAGTAATTCGATTCCTTTAAAAGCTGGGCTTTTCCCGATAATGAAAGCGGTCGTAGCGGGACAATTTAAAAAAGTTTTTATAGGGATAAAAAAAGATTTTTTGTAATTTTAAGTTACAATTTTGAGTGCACGGGGCCTTGTACCGCCCGGGAGGTGGCAATAGGGCGAACGCGGTACGTTTTCTTCAAACGGTTTTTCGCATATAAAAAAAGTGTGCGCTGCGAAATTTGCCCCCGTCAGGCGTTAATTTTTTCATGGGAAATTTTGGGCGTAAAAATTTTTTTCGCGGATTGCTAAATTTTTAAAGTTTGGGAACCCCCGCCAAGACATAGGGGGATTTTCGCGGACAACGAACTGTCGTAAGAACACTACGTAAACGCGTGCGAACACTTTATGATTTTATAATTTTGAATTTGGTCTTTACTAAAAAAACACCGGGGCGGCGTAACCACAAACGGTAGCCGTCCTTCCCCGGTTTAGTTGTCGAAGGAGCCCTTTTCCTTTTCGTCGGCAACCGAATAGCGCAGTCGTTTAGTTTTCCGCAATCTTCGTAGGTCTGCAATTTATCCTCAGAAAGAAAAAAAAAGTAGGCTTGTAAAAAAAAAAAAATTTTTTTAAAATTTTTTTTAAATTTTCGTGTAAAAAATACAACCCATGATATATATTTTGCCTTTTTTTTTCAGTTTTGAGCTCACGAGACGAGACAGATTTTTTTTAAAACGCGAAAGCCCCGGTGTTTTCGCTTTAGTACAGGTGAATGTTTGTCTTTTTTTTTTTCCAAAGAGTAGCGGGACGATGTTTTTCCCTTCCGATGAGTACCGTTTCGGAGATGTCGTTGCAATTCGAATTTTTAATTTGATTTACAGTAAATAGTTATATGGGGGGTTTTAACCCCCGGGGCAATGAGGGGAGGGGCGGGGGGGGGGAAACGGGGAGAGGGGGGGACGTAACGCGGGGGGGGGGGTTTATCAGTAGATAAGTTATTTTTTTTTATAAACATATAGATTCCTGAAAGGGGCATATTACTGAAAGGGGATATATTCCTGTAAGGGGTCATGTACCTGATATGTTTTTAAACAAGATAAGAAAGCGGGGTCTTTTGGGGGTTATCTAAATTTTTATAAACAAAAATAAGATAACGGCGTTTGGCGATATTAAGTTTTTATAAACAGATAAAATAGATAAAAAAATTTCGAATGGTGCCCCGTTTTTTAATCCCGGTGAGCGCCCCCACAATTTAATATTAAGTTTTTTCTGAAAAACCAAGATAAGAATTATACAGCGATACATTTGCGATATTAAAATTTTCTGAAAATCCAAAAATAAAATAAGATAATTTGCGAATTATTAAAAACAAAAGGTTTGCCCAAATAAGGGGTTGATACATGATCCAACAGGTTGCGACATGTTTGCGCAAGATCTGACGGTATCCAGGTTGGACCGCGGGGGAAATTACACCAGGGGGAAGGTAACGGGCGGCCTTATTTGTATTTCTAAAATTTAGCGGGGAGATATGACAAAATTTTTCCCCAAATTAACCCAAATTTCAT
>NW_028190109.1:0-5409 GCF_048542155.1 Nylanderia fulva | reverse complement strand
AGCGCGCTTATATTATTGGCCAGGAATGTTCCGCGACGTCACTCGATACTCCGTGACTGCCGAAACGCGCCACCCACAAGGCCGCACAAACCTTGCCGGCGGAAACTTCGAGCCACCAACGTCACGCACCCGTGGCAACAGGTCTCCATTGATCTGGTCGGACCATTGCCACGATCGACCAGTGGCCATACCTGGCTGCTGACCATGCAGGATCGATTCTCCAAATGGATAGAGATGACGCCGCTCCGCCAAGCCACCGCCGCCAACGTCACACGAGAAGTAGCTGGACGTATTATATATCGTCACGGCTGCCGGACACCATCGTCTCTGATAACGGGACTCAGTTGAGATCGCACCAGCTCGAGGGATTACTACGATCCTTCGGGATCAAGCATAGAACCGCCCCCGCCTACGCACCGCAGTGCAACCCGGTCGAGCGAGCCAACCGCACCATAAAGACCATGGTGGCGCAATATGTGAAGGACGACATCGCCGTGGGATGAACACATTCCCCAGCTCCAGTTCGCTTTCAATACCGCACGACAAGAATCCACGGGATACACCCCGGCCTTTCTGATGTACGGCCGGGAGTTACAATCACCGCATCCCGACGACCGCCGCCCGGCAACGACCAGCAACGCTCCTGAAACAGTTCGACGTCGACTCGAAGACGCCTACGAAATTGTCAGAATCAACCTGGCCCGCGCCTTCCAACATCAACAGCGAAACTACGATTTACGTCGACGCGACTGGCGTCCACAAGTTGGAGACCGAGTATGGAAAAAGGAGCACCCGTTATCGAACAAAGAGCGCGGCTTTAATGCCAAACTAGCACCAAGATTTGGTGGCCCGTTGACGATCAGACGCATCATCTCCCCGTCACGTGGACCTGAAGGACGACCGAGGTCGATGGCATCGGCACGTCCACGTGAGGGACTTGAAATCCGCCTCCGAACCGCGTCCTGCGACCGAACCCTAGTCCGATACCCGAGCAACGCGCGCCGATTAACGCCGCCGGTCAACCTGTTAGGCATGTCGCGGTTTCGAATCAAATACGTGGAGCGGCACTCTTCATGGTCCGCGTCTTGTCGAAAATCTTTGGCCGAATACCGGAACGACATTCTTCATGGTCCCGCGCTTTGCCACCCGGTCCCGAACCGAGAGCGGCACTCTTCATGGTCCAGCGCTTTTGCCACCCGGTCCCGCACCGGGAGCGGCACTCTTCATGGTCCGCGTCCAGATCACCGAGGGGTATAAAGAACGGGCACCCTTGGGTCGGAACTCATCCCGTCACGATGGAAACACCAAACAAGAAGAACAAAACCAGCGCTCAAAAAAAAAATCCGTCCGTTTCCGGACGAAATCTGCCCGTTCCGGGCGAACCCCCCGGCCAGTACCGGGAATAGGGAAACCCGTTCCAGGGGTTCCGACGCCGACCCAGCGACGTCGGAATTTTGGTTTCCCTCTTGGAGGCCCCTCCGCCCCCCCGGGCAGACGCCAAACCTTCCCGGTGAACCCCCGGGCCCCATAAAAGCCCAAACCCGGGTCCTTCGACTCCCCCGGAATAAACCGTCGCCGGCGTCCCCGGGCCCCCACGACGACACCGGCCAGCGCACCCCAGCCCGTTTAAAACATCGCAAAAACCGATCGGTTCCCTCAACCGGACACCCCCGAACACCCCTCCGCTGTGCCCGCCAGCCCCCACGCGCCAGTCAGGACCCCTAAAGAAGGGCCCACCCCCAAGGCATGCCCCAAACAGGAAAAGGTGCGATCCCTTGTCGCCCCAAACACCCCAGGGAGCCCCCCCTAACCGGCACCACCCCGAAACCCCAAACCCCGGCCGGGCCCCCACCAGTTCCCCAGCACCAGCCGGGGACCCCCAAACCGACCCATCCAGGTCACTTGGGGGATGGCCAAACCGTGAATACCGTCCCAGGGCCGCAAAAACTCACGGCGGGGGGTTTAAGGTACGCCCCCCCGACGGGCCGGGGGATCATAAAAGTTTCCCGAACCGACGGGGAAAGACCGCAAAAGATCCGTCGAATAGCCACCCCCCCCTAAAAAGGGGGGGTGAGGGTGACGCCCCGATTGGGCCGTAAATGTCGCCCCCCGCTGGAAAAGGGCCCCCTTTCGGGGCCCCCCACAGGGTTTACTTTGGGGAAAATCCCCCTTTTTCGCCCCCCCCCGTAAATGACCCCCCAAGCAGTTTTTAGAGGGGGTGGCCCGACGGGTATGAAGAGCGGGCACCCGAGACTTCGACCCCAGCCCCGTCCTGGGCCCTCGAGCGTACTCAGGGATCACCCCCTCAACTCCCCACACCCCAAAAATCCCCCCGGGGCCGACGGGGCTTTCTCGTCGTGAAAGGCCCCGAGCGTTCCCGGGGTTCACCGGGTCCGCCCGAAAATCACCCCGGCCCCGACGAGGTTCTCGTGTGCAGCCAAAGGGTCCTCGGTCCCCGGGTCCTGCCCCGTAAATCCCCCCCGGCCGACAAGCTTTCTCTTTGGTGCAGGCCGAGCGCCCTCGGTCCCCGGTCTACCTAAAAGCCCACCGGCCCCCCGACGGAGCCCCCGCCCTTTCAGGGCGCCCGTACGCGGTCGGTTGAAAACTCTACCCAAAAAAGTCTTTCCCCGCCTTTCCGTAAATTGGTCGCGTTTTCGCCCGAATATTTCAAACCCGTAAATCCTAGCAAAAGTCGTGTCCGCGTCCGTATAATCTGGTCGGTCTGTCCGAAAATTTATTTCTATCTGTCAATCCTAGCAATAAGTGGTACGGTCCTGTTCATCGGGTTTCGGTTTCGTCCCGATATACTGTGCTGTGATAATGGTTTGAATCAGGGGAAGGCCCCAAAGGAGGGGGGCCCCGGAAAAAAAACTCTATTTACCAGAGCAACCGTTTTGTCATTGTAAATCTGAGTCCCCCCTCTTCAAAATCCTGGCCCCGACGAGCCGATCCTTTGGCTTTGGGGAAAAAGGGTGTTCGTTAAACGTTAATAAATTTTACAATTCCCGGTTTGGCCCAAAACCATTGTTGTTTGTGGAAAAATTTGCTAATAAGAGAATAATCATATTTTTGGTTTTCCTTTTTTATCTTGCTCCCTTTTCCCCCCCCATTACCCCTTGTCAAATTTCGTGAAAATTTTGTTTTTCCCTCTAATTCTATTTAAAGTTTTGGTGGGGGGGTACGGTATTTTCCCATTTTAAACGATTTGTTTTTTTTAAAAACTTTATTTTTGTTTCCCTTTTTTAAAATGTATAAACAAGGGGGTTTGAACCTGCAAGGGTTTTCCCATTGCATTTGGTGATGTTAAAGTCCGGGCCTTTGTAATCTTTAAATTAAAAAAAGGTCGCCTGTGCAGCCATTAGATGTTTTTTTACCAAAACCTTTACCACTTTGTCAAACCACCCAAATGACGGTGTAGAAAAGGGAATAGTCCCCTTTGTACAATATTTTTTTTTTCCCAGTGTTGTTTTTTTCCCCCTTTTTTTTCGCAATTTTTTTGTTTTGCCATTATTAAATTAAAATTTTTACCCCTAAAAATTTTTTGGCAATGTTTTATAAAACTAAATTTTTTTCACCCAAAATAAAACCCCCAAAGTTTTTAGTTTCCCCTTCGAAATTTAATTTTAACTTTGTTAAATTTTTATAATGGTTGGGGGGTTTTCCCCTTATCAAATTTCCCCTTTTTACGAGTAGCGCAAACAGTTTTTTCCAGTTGCCAGGTAGTTTAGGCGTTTTTACAAAACTCATAATGGTATTGTTTGGGGGTTTAGCTTTTTTTTCATACTCGTTTCTAGAATCTTTTTTTTTTTTAAATTGCGACTTTCATGGGGCATATGCCACCCCCTTCAACCTTTTAAAGAGGGGGAAAGAAATTGCATATTTTTTAGTACCCAGACCTTTTGCCCCCAAATTTCCGGGCTTTTGGGCCCAAATGGACCCCTTTTGTGGGAAATCCTCTTTCTTTTTTCCCCAAAATTTTTTAATTTTTGGGTTTTAATATAAATTTTCGATGGTAAAGTATGACTTAAATACTTTTTAAGCTTTGGGGCTCCCCCAATTTTCTTAATCAGTCATGTATGATAGGGGGGCCACCATAGATTGCCCAAAAGAACTTTTGGGTGTCTATAAAGTTTGCCATTTTCTATTTTGATTTTCTAATTTCTGCTACGTATTTGTTCCTAATTCTTTTGTACCTCGTGTTTGCATCTTCGAGTAGGGTCCACCAAGTTAGTTTCTCTTATTTGTTGTATCTTTTCTTTGCCTTATTTAATTTCTTTCGCATTTTGGCTAGATTGTCATTCCACCAAGGAACTGCTTTATTAGATTTTTTCTTATACGGTATAGATTTCTTGCATATTTGGTCTAGTATAGTAGAATATGTTTTGACCGCCATTTCTGGCTCATCTATTTGTAATTTATTCAAGCATCATTTGAGAATTGATTTATTAGGAGCTCCTTAATGTTTCCCATTGGCTTTCTTGTTGTTAGTTATTGTATTTATAAATTTCTGTTTGTTTTTTCGTTAATTTTAAGGTCTAAGATAACTAAATTATGGTCACTAGTAGTGCATTTTGATGGAAACATTCCATCTCTCGCATATACTCAAGTGTGTTCTCACAGCTGACTAAGGTTAGGTCGATGTTTGGACCATTCAAGTGGGTGTATCACTGGCTATCGTTATTAACCGTATATACTCTATTTGCAATTATAACATTTATCTTCTCATGAATTCTTCCTCGGTCATCCACTTTGTCAGAACACTAGATCTGATTTTGCATTGGCATCCCCATAGTTATGATTATCTTTTTTGAATTTATCTTGATTGATTATATTTTCCATCTCAACTTAGTATGAGGCATCTATATTTAGTGAGAATTGGCGAATAAGTATTGTATAATGAAGAGTCCTCATCTCAGTCATACCTTGGAAGCAACATTTATGAGGAGTGTCAAAGTGTGTTAAATGAAAAGCCTCTATTTTTTCTATTGCAATTATGGCAGCACCCAGGGGTTATCTCACTCCAGGTTGTATTTTAGATAGATTACCGCCGTGCAGAGTATCCGCGAACCATGCCCTTGTATGATAAGGTTCTTGAATACACAAAATATCTATGTGTAGTTCTTTAATTAGGAGTTCTAAATTGGCAGCAGCAGCCATTGCTCTTTGTGCGTTTATTTGTGCAATTCTTAGTTCCATTCAATTTTATTATAGTATAATTCTAAATACTTTTATATTCAGGGCATTCTTTGTGTTTTACGCTATGCTTGACCTCTTTCCTTTACTGCGTACACAATTTATACATTGCGTCTCTTTCTGACAGTCTTTTTTAACAGTGTCCTTTTTCACCACAAATTCCCACAGATTTCATCTGTGACCTTGCAAAATTTTGCTATATGCCCATATCTTGGC